>NC_069499.1:1286758102-1286800602 GCF_027579735.1 Bombina bombina | reverse complement strand
GTGCGTGTGTTTTTTTCTTTTTCTTTTTTTTTCTTGGGGATATCATAGCCTGTGCCTCCCCAGCCCTCTGACCTCACCGCACATCACGGCAACTAAAGGAGTTTCCCCTCTTTTGGTTTAACAGTGAAACGGCCGGCAGTGAAACTAAAGATTTGTCTGGAAAGACTTTTCATTCACTCTAAAAAGCTGGGGCGGACTGCAACATTGTTTTCAATTATATGATACATTTTTTTATATAATTTTTATAAATTGTGTGTTTCATGATATTTTTTATGAAATTTGCTTTTTATGGTATTGTGATTTTGTATTTTGTGTGTGATTAAGTAAAGAAATTGCTATAATTTGTACTATAATTCCCCTTGTATCTACACTTCAGCATATATTTTTTTGCGCAATCAAGTATTGTTTTTATTCCTAATAGTTTAATGTCACACATACAAATTAGCATTTCCCTTCCACCGTGAACAAAGGGGTTAATTTAATAGACCTTGACCGTAACCTTAAAGGGACAGTTAAGTCCAAAAAAAACTTTCATTTTTCAAATAGGGCATGTAATTTTAAACAACTTTCCAATTTACTTTTATCAACAATTTTGCTTTGTTCTCTTGGTATTCTAGTTGAAAGCAAACCTAGGAAGGCTCATATGATAATTTCTAAGCCCTTGAAGGCCGCCTCTATTTTATTTACTTTTCACAGCAGGGGAGAGCAAGCTCATGTAGGCCATATAGATAGCATTGTAATCACGCCCGTGGCTAGTGGCAGACACTGCACTAATTGGCTAAAATGCAACTATATGCAAAATAACTAAAAGTCATGTGATTAGGGGCGGTCAGAAGATGCTTAGATACAAGTTAGTCACAGAAGTAAAAAGTGTATTAATATAACAGTGTTGGTTTTGCAAAACTGGGGAATGGGTAATATAGGGATTATCTATCTTTTTAAACAACAAAAATTCTGGAGTTGACTGTCCCTTTAAGAGTTATAAAAGGGCTATTGTGTCTGCCACTTTCGGGTGACTTCCCAGTTTCTAATTATAAAACAGGTTGAAAAGGTGTCTGCAGCTGTGGGCTTTTAACAAACAAATCCATTTTGCATTGTGATTACCCGAGAAACTCAGCTACCAATTCGGGCAGAAAGCAAAAATCCATTTAGGGAGCAAATTGTCACTAGATTGTAACCCCATTGTTTTAATAATTGTGGTTTAAAGTTATTCCTTTTGCTGCTTGTCTGCATTATACATTACAGGCTACCCAACAGGAAACTGGTAAAAAGTATCTTCAATTTTATTGTGCTTTGTTTTGTTTTTTAACTGCTGCTTTCCTTGTTTAGATAATTATTATAATTAAGATTATTGTCATTTGGATCATTAAAATGACATAGACCGAAATACTCATAACATCTCACTAAATGGTGATCATCATCATCACAAATGCAGCTTTGAAATATAATATTTATCGATTTTGTATTTGTACACTGTAGAAATATTAATTTCTTAAAAAAGAAATAGATCTCTGCAGGTTCTTTTTATCACATATGTGAGTCATGCTTTGGCTCAAAAGCTAAACAGCTATGTAAACCTCTGATCTCTAGCTAGAACAACCAGCGCCACAGTGGACATTGCAAAGAATTTGATAACGCCAGTTTAAGCCTCTGTGGGTATTTGCCAAGCTCAAACGTAAAATTAATTCTTGTGTTGTGCGAACTGGGGATAAATGAAGACATCAAGCAAGATGTCACTGCATTTTTAGCTCTTGACATTTAGATTTCTTGGAAGAAATACTATAAAACATTAAATACTGTTTGAACACTGTGCATAATTATAACTCGAGGGAGGACATTCTTTTGCTTTTTGTTGCTTATTTTGCTGTAAAAAAACACCTATACTTGTAATTGAATTGTAAGGTGACTGAATGGTCAATTATAGGCAACTCAATTAGAGCCAATCCAATGCTTGCCAGACAGGGTATTTGTCAGCCAAACAGATATGCTGCTCCAAGCACACTCTTACCCACCCAGTATGGAGTTGAGCTTAGTAACCAGAAAAAGAGAAAATGATACAGTCAATATTATATAAAAGTTTTATCTTTCAATGATAAGGATATTTACTAAGAGGGATATTGTACCTAGAAATCATCTATCAATCATATGGAAGACCAGTATTTAAAGGGACATGAAACCCAAAATTTTCCTTTCATGATTCAGACAGAGAATACAATTTTAAACAACTTTCTAATTTACTTCTATTATCTCATTTGTTTCATTCTCTTGGTATCATTTGTTGAAGGAACAGCAATGCACTACTGGCTTTTAACAGAACACATGGGTGAGCCAATGACAATCGGTATATATATATATATATATATGCAGCCACCAATCAGCAGCTAGAACCAAGGTTCTTAGCTGCTCCTGAGCTTTCTTAGATAAACCTTTCAGCAAAGGATAACAAGAAAAGGAAGCAAATTAAACAAAATAAGTAAATTGGAAAGTTGTTTAAAATTGTATTCTCTATCTGAATCATGAAAGAAAAAACTAGGTTTCATATCCCTTTAAACACATAAAAAAAAAAAACTTTCCTATTCACTTCCATTATCTAAATGTGCACAATCTTTTTATATGCACACCTTCTGAGTCACTAGCTCCTATTGAGCATGTGCAAGGTTCACAATATATATGTATGTGCGTTTTATGATTGGCTGATGGCTGTCACGTGAGGCATTAGGAAGGAAAATGTAACAAACTTTTAAATTTGTCAGAAAAAACAATATATAAAATTGCTTACCTGACAAATTATTTTCTTTCGGAATGATGTTAATTCATAGGGTTTCATAACATTTAAGGATATAATTCCCGCCACTAAGAGGAGGTCAAGAACCCCCAAAAGAGTTTAAATTCCCTCCCACCTCCCATAGCCAAACAGATCTGTAGGAAAGACAAAAGCAGGGTCTATAAAGGGGCAAATTGAAAAGGCTGGGCCTATGGACTATCATCATTCCAAAAGAAAAGAATTTATCAGGTAAGCATAAATGTTGTTTTCTTTTATATAATGATGATAGTCCATAGGGCCCCGCCCTTAACATAACGGAATGGATGGGACAATTTCTCGCATTTCCTATTTATCAGACACTGCATCCTGAAGGACTTTCCTGCCAAAAGCTGCATGTGAAGAAGCAAAAACGCCAAACCATTAACATTTTGAAAAGGTATGCAAAGAAGACCATGTTGCAGCTTTGCAAATCTGCAAACCTCACCTCAAGAGCTCTATAAAACCCCTCCCACCTAACGCATACCTTAGTCTAATGTATAGCCAAGCAAGGTGAGGTAAAAAAAGAAATAAGAGCCATAAAAAAGAGCAGGGAAAAAATATGTGCTAAAGAAAAAAATTAACGAAAAAAACAGAAGGGTCTTGTGGACTCTCATCACCATGAAAAAAAGAAATTTATCAGGTAAGCATAAATTATGTTTTCTTTCATACAGGTGGTGAGAGTCCATGATCCATTACTCCTGGGAATGAATACCCAAGTAATAACATAAAGGGAGGGATTTTAAAACATTTTTTACTGAGAAATGAAATTCACAACCCCAATATTTTTTTTAATGCACTTAAAATAAATCACAAAGACAAAAAAATCAAACAGACAGCTGTCTGAAGAACGTTCCTACCCAATGCTGCTTCAGAGGAAGTAAAAACATCAAAATCGTCTTCTTGACAAACTTTTACAAAATTCCACCAAGTAGCTGCCTTGCAAATTTGGTAAACAGAAGCCTCATTCTTGAAAGCCAAAGAAGTGGCAAATTACCTAGTAGAATGAGCAGTAATTCACTGTGGTGTGGGGCCGACCTTCCTCCAAGTAAGCCTTGTGAATCTAGAGTTTCAACCAAGAGGCCAAAGAAACAGCAGAAACTTTCTTTCCCTTCCTAAGACAAGAAAAATGAATTAAAAAACTAAAGGCTAGAATATGAGTTTTGCGTTAAGGTAAAAAAGCAGCGTTAACAGGTCCTAACGATGCTTTTTTACGCCCCCTGGTATTACGAGTCTTGCGGGTATAGGTGTACCGCACACTTTTTTGGCCTTACCGGACTTCCATAGCACCGTTGTTACGAGTTTGCCTGGGAGGCCAAAAAGTGAGCGGTACAGCCTCTATCGCCAAGATTCCTAACGCATTTTAAAGTCAGTAGTTATGAGTTTTACACTACAAAGCTGTAGCATAAAACTCATAACTAAAGTAGGGGTTAATAAGTGCAAGATTAGGGGTGTTTAGACTCGGGGTTTATGTTAGGGTCATAGGTGTAAACATACATTTATTTTCCCCATAGGAATCAATGGGGCTGCGTTACGGAGCTTTACGCTGCTTTTTTGCAGGTGTTAGACTTTTTTTCAGCCGGCTCTTCCCATTGATGTCTATGAGGAAATCGTGCATGAGCACGTACAACCAGCTCACTGCTGACTTAAGCAGTGCTGGTATTGGAGAGCGGTATGGAGCACAATTTTGCGCTACGCTCACTTCTTGCCTGTTAACGCCGGGTTGATAAAAACCCGTAATACCAGCGCTGTAGGTAAGTGAACGGTGACAATAACGTGCAAGTTAGTACCGCATCCCTCATAACACAAAACTCGTAATCTAGCCGTAAGTTTTTCAATCAAAAGAAGTCCGTAAAACTACCTTATCCTGATGAAAAATCAGATGAGGATTGCAAAAAAGTGCAGATAACTCAGAAACTCTTCTAGCAGAAGAGATAGCCAAAAGAAATAACACTTTCCAAGAAAGTAGTTTAATATCCATTTTATGCATAGATTCAAAAGGAGGAGCCTGCAAAACCCTTAACACCAAGGTAAGATTCAATGGAGGAGAAATTGCCTTGATTACAGGTTTAATATGGACCAGAACCTGAACAAAACCATGAATATTAGGAAGATTAGCAATCTTCCTATGGAACAAAACGGAAACAGCAGAAATCTGCCCCTTCAGAGAACTGGCAGATAGGCCCTTATTGAGACCATCCTGTAAGAACTGCAAAATCCAAGGAATTCTAAAAGAATGCAAGAAAAAAAAACATGATTTACATACCAAGAAACAAAGGCCTTCCAGAACTTGTGATAGATTTTCCTAGTTACAGGCTTAAAAGCCTGAAAATTAAGGTTTCAATCAAAGAATAAGAAAAACCCTTATGTCTAAGAACTAAACAATCAATTAGCATGCCATCAAGTTCAGAGATTTGAGATCTAGATAGAAAAATTTACCTTGAAACAGAAGGTCTGACTGCAGAAGAGGCCAAGGAGGGCTGCTGGATATTTGAATCAAATCTGCATTCCTGTCTGCATAGACAGGTATTGGTTTCTGCCAATGAGAGAATTCGAGACAACTCAATCATTGCTAGGGAACTGTGAGTTCCCCTGATGGTTGACATAAACTACAGCTGTGACATTGTCTGTCTGGATTATGAGACTCTCTTTTTCAACAGAGGCGAAGCTTGAAGAGCCCCCCAAGGCAGAACATAGTGCGATCTGCGATGTCATCGCAGAAAGTGCAGGACACCTGCAGAAAGTGAAGAACTCTTCAAACAGATCCACACTGTGTTAAGATTTCTTTAACACAGTGCAGCTAGAGAGGAGAAAGTTTAGTTTTTTTTTATCTTGAATCCATCCGGTCTGTCAGATTTAGTCTGCCTGAAGGCCGGATGTGCACCTCTGCTCTGTATTTTTTTTATTTCTATTGCCAGTGTCTGCCTGTCAGAGCACATGGAGATTGTAGGAAAGCTGTACTCTAGCTGAGCACAGCAGAATCTCAGGACGATTCCTCCCCCTCTTCTGTCTGCTGCTTATCTTTAGCTCGACAAGCTCAGTCCACTGGAGGTAATTTTTAACAGCGAGAGAGCTACAATAGTATAATACTTTCTGGCAATCATAGGGTTAAGTTGTCTCCAAATGTTAGCTATGAGGGCAGTAGGGTATTCTGTTCTTATTTGTATTCCTTATTGAAATGATCTGCTCTTTAAAACTAATCTTTTAGCATTCATGTAAATAAAATTGTATTTAAATACAAAAAAACATAATTTATGATTACCTGATAAATTTATTTATTTCCGGATATGGTGAGTCCATGGAATCATCAATTACTAGTGGGAATATCACTCCTGGCCAGCAGTATGAGGCAAAGAGCACTACAGCAAAGCTGCTATATATGTTACTTCCCTTACCCATAACCCCCAGTCATTCGGCCGAAGGAAAAATGGAAAAAGATGATAACAAAAGTGTAGAGGTGCCTCAGGTTTTAGAAAAAATAACGGTCTTAAATAAAGGGTGGGCCGTGGACTCACCATATCCGGAAATAAATAAATTTAGCAGGTAAGCATAAATTATGTTTTCTTTCCTAAAATATGGTGAGTCCACGGAATCATCAATTACTAGTGGGAACCAATACCCAAGCTAGAGGACACAGATGATTAGGTAACAAGACAGGTAACCTAAACAGAAGGCACCACTGCTTGAAGAACCTTTATACCCAAAAGAAGCCTCAACCGAGACAAAGAATTGAATTAGTAAAGTTTTGAAAAACATATGCAAATAAAAAACTAGGTGGCAGACTTGCAAATCTGTTCCACAGAAGCTTCATTTTGAAAGCCCAAAAAGTAGAGACAACCCTCAAATAATGAGCCATAACTCTCTCTGGAAACTGCAGCCCTGCAGTCTGAAACGCAAACAATGTAAACTTCTCAACCAGAAAAAAAGAGAAGAAGAAGAAGCAGTAGTTTCTATATACAGAGAAAACAAACAAAAAACAAAATGTATGCTTACCTGATAAATTTCTTTCTTTTACGATGTACCGAGATCACGGATTCATCCTAACTTGTGGGATATTGTCCTTCCTGACAGGAAGTAGCAAAGAGAGCACCACAGCAGAGCTGTCTATATAGCTCCCCCCTTAACTCCACCCCCCTTAACTCCACCCCCCAGTCATTCGACCGAAGGCCAAGGAAGAAAAGGAGAAACTATAACGTGCAGAAGTGACTGAAGTTTACATAAAAAAAAATACTATCTGTCTTGAATAGACAGGGCGGGCCATGGACTCGGTACATCGCAAAAGAAAGAAATTTATCAGGTAAGCATAAATTTTGTTTTCTTTTGCATGATGTACCGAGTCCACGGATTCATCCTAACTTGTGGGATACCAATACCAAAGCTTTAGGACACGGATAAAGGGAGGGACAAGACAGGAACCTAAACGGAAGGCACCACTGCTTGCAAAACCTTTCTCCCAAAAATAGCCTACGAAGAAGCAAAAGTATCAAATTTATAAAATTTTGAAAAGGCATGAAGCGACGACAAAGTCGCAGCCTTACAAATCTGTTCAACAGAAGCATCATTTTCAAAAGCCCATGTGGAAGCTACCGCTCTAGTAGAATGAGCTGTAATCCTTTCAGGAGGCTGCTGTCCAGCAGTCTCATAAGCCAAACGGATGATGCTTTTCAGCCAAAAGGAAAGAGAAGCATTTTGACCCCTACGCTTTCCAGAATAGACAACAAACAAAGAAGATGTTTGACGAAAATCTTTGGTTGCCTGCAAATAAAATTTCAAAGCACGAACCACGTCCAAGTTGTGCAAGAGACGTTCCTTCTTACAAGAAGGATTAGGACACAGAGAAGGAACAACAATTTCTTGATTGATATTCCTGTTAGTAACAACCTTAGGTAGGAACCCAGGCTTGGTACGCAAGACCACCTTATCAGCATGGAACACAAGATAAGGAGAGTCACATTGTAATGCAGATAGTTCAGAAACTCTTAGAGCTGAAGAGATAGCAACTAGGAACAAAACTTTCCAAGATAAAAGCTTAATATCTATGGAATGCATGGGTTCAAACGGAACCCCCTGAAGAACTTTAAGAACTAAATTTAGACTCCATGGCGGAGCAATAGGTTTAAACACAGGCTTAATTTTAACTAAAGCCTGACAAAAAGCCAGAACGTCTGGAACATCTGCCAGACGCTTGTGCAACAAAATAGACAGAGCAGATATCTGTCCCTTTAGGGAACTAGCTGATCCAATCCTTCTTGGAGAAAAGACAAAATCCTAGGAAACCTGATTTTACTCCAGGAGAAGCCTTTGGATTCGCACCAAAAAACATATTTACACCATAACTTATGATAAATTTTCCTGGTAACAGGCTTTCGAGCCTGAATCAAGGTATTTATGACTGACTCAGAGAAACTCCGCTTTGATAGAATCAAGCATTCAATCTCCAAGCAGTCAGTTGCAGAGAAATTAGATTTGGATGCTTGAATGGACCTTGAATCAGAAGGTCCTGTCTCAATGGCAGAGACCATGGTGGAAGGGATGACATGTCCACCAGGTCTACATACCAAGTCCTGCATGGCCACGTAGGCGCTATCAAAATCACAGATGCTCTCTCTTGTTTGATTCTGGCAATCAGACGTGGAAGGAGAGGGAAAGGTGGAAACACATAAGCCAGGTTGAACGACCAGGGTACTGCTAGAGCATCTATCAGTACAGCCTGAGGATCCCTTGACCTGGAGCCGTAACTGACGAGACGCCATCAGAGCCAACTCTGGTGTGCCCCATAGCCGAACCAGCTGAGCAAACACCTCTGAATGGAGTTCCCACTCCCCTGGATGAAAAGTCTGACGACTTAGAAAATCTGCCTCCCAGTTCTCTACACCTGGGATATAGATCGCTGACAGATGGCAAGAGTGAGCCTCTGCCCATTGGATTATCCTTGAGCCCTGATGATTGATATAAGCCACAGTCGTGATGTTGTCCGACAGAAACCTGATGAATCTGGCCGAAGCCAGCTGAGGCCATGCCTGGAGAGCATTGAATATCGCTCTTAATTCCAGTATATTTATCGGTAGGAGAGCCTCCTCCCGAGTCCACAAACCCTGAGCTTTCAGGGAATACCAGACTGCACCCCAGCCCAGAAGACTGGTGTCTGTCGTCACTAAAACCCATTCTGGCCTGCGGAAACACATTCCCTGGGACAGATGATCCTGTGACAACCACCAAAGAATAGAGTCTCTGGTCTCTTGATCCAGATTTATCTGAGGAGATTAATCCACATAATCCCCATTCCACTGATTGAGCATGCATAGTTGCAGTGGTCTGAGATGCAAGCGAGCAAACGGAACTATGTCCATTGCCGCTACCATTAGTCCGATTACTTTCATACACTGAGCCACTGACGGCCGAGGAATGGAATGAAGAGCTCGGCAGGTGGACAAAATCTTTGATTTCCTGACCTCCGTCAGAAATATTTTCATGTCCACCAAGTCTATCAGAGTCCCTAGAAATGAAACTATTGTGAGGGGGGGAAGAGAACTCTTTTTTACGTTCACTTTCCACCCGTGAGACCTTAGAAACCTTAGAAAGGCCAACACTAAGTCTGTGTGAGACTTGGCTAGTTGGAAGGACGACGCTTGAATTAGAATGTCGTCTACATAAGGCGCCACTGCTATGCCCCGTGGCCTTAGAACTGCCAGAAGGGACCCTAGCACCTTCGTGAAGATTCGCGGCGCCGTGGCCAACCTGAAAGGAAGAGCCACAAACTGATAATGCTTGTCCAGAAAGGCGAACCTGAGGAACTGGTGATGATCTTTGTGGATAGGAATGTGCAGATACGCATCCTTTAAGTCCAGGGTGGTCATATATTGACCCTCCTGGATCAATGGTAAGATAGTCCGAATGGTCTCCATCTTGTAAAGGAATTGGTTTAGGATCTTGAGATCCAGAATTGGTCTGAAGGTTCCCTCCTTTTTGGGAACTATAAACAGATTGGAGTAGAACCCCTGCCCCTGTTCTGCTTTTGGAACTGGGCAGATCACTCCCATGGTAAAAAGGTCTTCTACACAGCGTAAGAACGCCTCTCTTTTTGTTGGGTTTACAGACAATTGAGAAAGATGGAACCTTGGAGGGGAGTCTTTGAAATCTAGAAGGTATCCCTGGGTTACAATTTCTACTGCCCAGGAATCCTGAACGTCTCTTGCCCAGGCCTGAGCAAAGAGAGAGAGTCTGCCCCCTACTAGATCCGGTCCCGGATTGGGGGCTACCCCTTCATGCTGACTTAGTGGCAGCAGCAGGCTTTTTGGCCTGTTTACCCTTGTTCCAAGCCTGATTAGGTCTCCAGGTTGGCTTGGATTGAGCAAACTTCCCCTCTTGCTTTGCAGCAGGGGAAGAGGTAGAGGTACCACTCTTGAAGTTTTGAAAGGAACAAAAATTATTTTGTTTGGTCCTTGTCTTATTTGACTTATCCTGAGGGAGGGTATGACCCTTCCCTCCAGTAATGTCTGAAATTATCTCTTTCAATGCAGGCCCGAATAGGGTCTTACCTTTGAAAGGGATGGACAAAAGCTTAGATTTAGATGACACATCAGCTGACCAGGACTTAAGCCATAACTCTCTATGCGCTAAAATGGCAAAACCTGAATTCTTAGCCGCTAATTTAGCAAGATGAAAAGCGCCGTCTGTAATAAAAGAATTAGCCATCTTAAGAGCCTTAATTCTATCCAATATATCATCTAGTGGGGTCTCCATCTGAAGAGCCTCTTCTAGAGCCTCAAACCAAAAGGCAGCTGCAGTGGTTACAGGAACAATGCATGCTATAGGTTGAAGAAGAAAACCTTGATGAACAAAAATTTTCTTTAGGAGACCCTCTAATTTTTTATCCATAGGATCAATGAAAGCACAACTGTCTTCAATAGCTATAGTTGTACGCTTAGCCAGGGTAGAAATAGCTCCCTCCACCTTAGGGACCGTCTGCCATGAGTCCTTTATGGTGTCAGAAATGGGAGACATTTTCTTAAAAACAGGAGGGGGAAAGAACGGAATACCTGGTTTATCCCACTCCTTAGTAACAATGTCCAAAATCCTCTTAGGGACCGGAAACACATCAGTGTAAACAGGAACCTCTAAATATTTGTCCATTTTACACAATTTCTCTGGAACTACAATAGGGTCACAATCATCCAGAGTAGCTAAAACCTCCCTGAGCAATAAGCGGAGGTGCTCTAGCTTAAATTTAAATGCCGTCATATCTGAATCTGTCTGAGAGAACATCTTTCCTGAATCAGAAATATCTCCCTCAGACAGCAAATCCCTGATCCCTACCTCAGAACATTGTGAGGGAATATCGGATACGGCAACTAAAGCATCAGAAGGCTCAGCATTTGTTCTTAACCCAGAGCTACTGCGCTTCCCTTGCAACCCAGGAAGCTTAGATAAAACATCTGTGAGGGTAGTATTCATAACTGAAGCCATATCTTGCAAGGTGAAAGAATTAGACGCACTAGAAGTACTCAGCGTTGCTTGTGCGGCGTTACTCGTTGTGACACTTGGGGAGAACTAGATGGCAAAACCTGATTTCCTTCTGTCTGAGAATCATCTAATGCCAAACTTTTATAAGTCAAAATATGCCGTTTGCAATTTATAGACTTATCAGTACAAGTGGGACACATTCTAAGAGGGGGTTCCACAATGGCTTCTAAACAAATTGAAGAATGAATTTCCTCAGTGTTAGACAGTGTCAGACAGACTAGTAATAAAGCAAGCAAGCTTGGAAAACACTTTATTTAATGAAAAAAAACACAATTTGCAAAAACGGTACTGTGCCTTTAAGATAAAAAAAGGCATACACAAACTGCAAAACAGTTTAAAATTGCTTCAATTTTTCTGAAATTTTAACAGTGTACCCACTAAGCTTTAGAAGGATTGCACCACAAGTTAATAAGCAATAAACCCCCAAATGAAAAAAACGGATTGATAAGTGTCTAAAACCGGTCAAAACCCCTGTTAGCACCTTGCCACAGCTCTGCTGTGGCCCTACCTGCCATTAAGAAGCGATAATATGGGGTTTAAAGCTTCAATTAGTCCCTCAGAAGACTCTCAGGACCTCAGGAGAAGTTGCTTGCTGCTTGTAAATGTAGGCTCCGCCTGCTGGGGCCTACACAACACTAACAAACCCTGCCTGAAAGCCATGTGGGTTATAAACAACCCCAAAGAACCCTCAAGCAAATGTCCCATAAAACAGAAAACGTTACTCCCAGACACAAAAACGTTTCTCCCAAATTCACATAACAAACTGAGTGCCCACAAAAAATTAACCCTTTATGCAAGCTAGTAAAAACCTCTGATAACACTAGGATTACTGCTTACCCTTCCCCTAATGGGGACACTGTCAGCCTTTCTGAGTTAACACAGTCTCTGCAGAAAATATGACTGAACATACCTCATTGCTGTATAGCAAGAAACGTTCCTCACACTGAAGTTTTCCTGTACTCCTCAGCTTCTGTGGGAACAGCAGTGGACCTTAGTTACAAATGCTAAGATCATCATCCTCCATGCAGAAATCTTCATCTACGTCCTGTCTGAGAGTAAATAGTACAACACCTGTACCATTTAAAAATAACAAACACTTGATTAAAGATAAAATAAATCTAACAGTTTAACACCTCTTCTCTTTACTCTTCCTGCTTAGAGCCAGCAAAGGAGAATGACTGGGGGGTGGAGTTAAAGGGGGAGCTATATAGACAGCTCTGCTGAGGTGCTCTCTTTGCTACTTCCTGTCAGGAAGGACAATATCCCACAAGTTAGGATGAATCTGTGGACTCGGTATATCATGCAAAAGAAACAGAAGCCTGCACAACATCCAAATTGTGCACACACGTACCTCAAAAAATAAGAATGAGGACAGAGAGAGTGAAAAACACTTCCCAAACAATATTTCCACCAAAGAAAAAGAGATAAAATATCATGGAATGCTAAGGCTCAAACTGAGCCTGCTGCAAAAACCTTAAAACAAAGGAAAAACTCCAAGAACAGCAACAGGCTTCAACAGACCTGATACTAATCAGATTCTGACAGAAGTATACATGTCTGGCACATCCGCCAGTCACGTGTGTAAAAAAAGATAACGCAGAAAAGAGAACTGACTAACAAACCGTCCTCCAGACCAACCTGGAGAAGGGCAAAACCCCTAGAAATCCTGACCCTACTTCCAAGAGTAGTCCATGGATCCACACCAATCAGGGAATTTACGCCAAATACTGAATAAAAAAATAAAAAATAAAAAAACACGCTTAGACAGAACTAAGCAATCCATCTCCAAGCAGAAAGATTCTGAGAAAAAGTTGTCTGAAAGAAAGGACTCTGAACTAGAAGAACCTTCCACAGAAACAACTACCAAGGTGGAAGAAAAACATCTCCGCTAAGTGTGAAACCCAGATCCTGCGAGACTATGCAGGAACTTTAAAAATACTCATGCTCACTCCCATTTGATACAAAGACTCGTGGAGGAGAGCCATCAGACAGAAATCCCAAGGAAACACCAGGGTATTTAGCAGAGCAGCCTGCTAATCTCCAACCCTAAACATAACCTGAAAACTTGGTGCACTGCCATTTCCAACTCCAGCACTCTCCATGAGAAAGTTAATGAGGAGAACACCTCCAGGAAAACGCACTCCCGGGATGAAAAAAATCTGACTGCTCAAGAAGTCCGATCATATTTATACTGTATACTGAAATGTGAATGGTGGATAAACTAGAAAGTGAGTGTCCTCCCACCGAACAACCCACGTCAATAATAGCAAAGGAACTCCAAGTTCCTCCCAGATGGTTACTGTAAACCACTAAGATGAAATTGCAACTAAAACCTGAAAAACAGGATAAGACAACTGAGGACAAACCGTCAGGGCATTATAGATCGCTCTCCACTCCAAAATGGTGATGGGGAGAGCAAGCTCCTCCCAAGTCCATAGTCACCAACTGAACAGTCTAGCAACCGTGACTATTACTCAGGAAAGCCTCCAGAAGCATACCGGAGACAGATGCTCCTAAGAAAAGCAAAAGATTCTGGGGAATGCGGGTAATGATCCCGCTACCTCTCGCAAGCAAAGCAAACGATTTACTACTAAATTTCCTCTATGAGCCACAGAGAAGAATCTCATGTTGAAAGATCTAGATCTATCCTCCAAGACAGATCCACAAGATCCTCTGTCCACAATCTGAACATGCATAAATGCAGACTCTCAGATGGATCAAGGAAAGAGATGATGCCATATGAAGCAATCATCAAACCATTCCATACATTGGACTCCTAAAGAGCCAAACAGTAGAGTGTCGAAAAGGAAAGAAGAAAACATCCTCTATTTCCTGACCTCTGTCCAAAATATCTTGAGAGAAGGAAACCAATCTGGTCCCTAAAAAAAAACTACCTCTGAAGCTGAACCAAGGGAACCCATTTTTATATTCACTTCCATTCGAGGAATGAAGAAAGACAACAAAATCTGAAACAGAGTTTGCATGCTGAAAAGATGGCGCCTGAACCAATATGACGTCCAGAAATGGCCCACAGTAATTCCCTGAACCTGATCCCTGCCAATACAGCCTCTCTGAGAACTATGGCAAGGCCAAAGGGAAGAGCCACAAACTGAAAGTGTTTGACAGAAAGACAAACCTCAGGAACTCGCAAATATGCGTTCCCCAGGACTATGGTCACTATGAACTGACCCTCCTAGCTTAAAAAGGAATAAGGAAACCACTGGTTTCCAATTGAAGAACGGCACCCCGAGGCAACCTGTTGAGACACTCTAGGTCTACTATAGGGTGAAACTTCCTCCTTTTCGGGAAACCCAAGAGGAATATGAAAAACCTAGGCCCTGTTCTTCTTACAGGAACTGGAACTATCCCTCACAGGTAAAGAAATCCCACAGTTATCTAAGAAGGAACCTGCCTCAGGCAGGGAAGGAATGACTACTATGTCCACAGACTATCTGGGACATCTCATATCCATGTTTGAAGATAAACAGAAATAAACAATCCCCCACTGGGACCAATCCCGGATTGGGGGCAAAAAATTTTTATCACAACTATTCCTGCAGATCAGGACAAAACAAGGCCTTACCCTCTTACGGATGCAACAGAAAACCTGGACTTAGAGGAAAAATCCACTATCCAAAACGCCCCGCTGGCTAGTACAGCAAAGCCAGATATCTTGGCTCCCGGTTGAAAATACTGGGTACCAACAGAAATAAAGAATTGGCTAGCTTAAGAGCCTCAATTCTGTACTGGATCTGCTCCAAAAAGAGTCTCTACCAAGCTGGCATCCGAAAAGGCATTGTACCAATAATATGCCGCACTTGACACAGTGACCATACAAACTTCTATGTAAGTCCCCAGGTTAGTCCATTGATCTTGAAAAGAACAACTATCCTCTCTAGGAATCGTAGCTACTAGCCAGAGTAGAAATGCCCTACTACTTTAGGCACCGTGCGCCCGAAAAGGAGACAGCAACAGGAAACATCCTTTCAAAAACAGAAGATGGGGAAAAAGAAATCCCTGATTCCCCCCATTCCTGTGAAAAATCTCATCGCACAGTCTGGAACAGGAAAAATTTCCCCAGAAGAATCCCAGAAGTTACATATCTTCTAGATTCTAAAGGTTGACAATGACATACATATCAGAGCTATCCCAAATTAGCCAAAACCTTCTGACCATACCGAAGGTGTTCAAGCTAAAATCTGAAGGATACTCTTCAGCATCAGATGAAGGAATTACACTGTCCGAAACCAATATATCACCCTCAAAGCTACTAGTGACTGCACCACATTAGACTAATGAGAGATAGCACCATTATCAAGCAGAATGGAACAGAAACCTTACTATCTGAAAATTTAAAAATATCCTCTTGCGCCTTCCCTAAAGGAAAAGAAAGGCAGATAAAGCCACAGATATTGAGAGAATACCTGAGCAGCAAAATCTGCAGGCAATACACTACTCCAGGAGATTGAGAGGAACCCCAGGGCACTGCATGTGGTGCCATATAATCTTGGGACATTAAGGAGAAAACTGTGGCATAACCAGAACAGTATCATCCTGGGAGACAAAACAAAAACTCAGAGGACAACAATCTATCCGCATATGCAAAAGCTATAGCTAAACATGCAGACAAAATCCAAAAAATAAAAATAATAAATAGCAGTTAAAATTATTTTGCTAACATGAGGAACAGAAAATCCATCAGCACCTCAAAGCTTTAAAAAAAAAAAAAATTGTTCCTAAGAACATAACTTAAATTGAATATTTAAATATGCAACAGGAAAAACAAAACCGCCACTTTAACAGAAGAAGAGAAAACTATAGTAATAATATAGTTAACACTAACGCAGAGCAAAGCACGGTATAGGGGAGAATTATATATATATATATATATATATATATATATATATATATATATATATATATATATATAAATATTTTGCAATATCCCTAACAAGGAATATAAAAACTTATCACCTTATGTGAACAGAAATGTCTGCAATAATATTTCTCCCAGAACTATATTTACTCCGTTCTCCACCGGAGTAGACTAACAAATGCGTGGTCACATGACCGGACCCAGCACGAGAGAGAATGGCGCCGTATCTCCTTCACAGTGAAAAAGGAGGCGGGGAACACAGCAGCAGAATGGAAATGAAGCGCGAACATTTAATAACATTGCGCTTCATACTTCCAGCAGCACACCGCCATCAAGGTCTCACACACAGGACATAATTGTAAAATCCTTGCCCCAACACTCACCGCACTTATAGCGCACGGACTACTAGAGAGAAAATACTCTATCTCAAAAAGCGCCTCCGCTAGGGATCCTAGAACGGGGTGAGAAAAATCTCAATGGCGCCTCTCAAACACATGCGCAGAGAAGGCGAACAGCGCGCGTCTTTCAAATACTGTGCCTGTACATTAAAAAGCTACAGAAGTCAACAGTTCAACACACACATATGATCCATCACTAGAGGAATCAATTTTAGCCCAAAAATCAGGGGGAGCTATATTTACCCCTAGTTTCCTGCCACCATAAAGTGCCTGCATTGTGCCAAACATATCCTTAACACAGGATATATATGTCCTACATAACGTTGCAGAGAGGTTCTTAACCCTTTTAGTGCCAGTCTCCCAGCCCCAGAAGACAAAAAGGCACTTACCTGCATTCCAGCCGTCCGGCAGTCAGACGACTCACAAAAATTATGAGAGGATGCTGCTCCTCACAGAGACCTGTGTAAAAAGAAAGACAAAGTAAACTTACTCAGGCTTTCTATACCAGGGCAGCATCACAGCAAAGCCCACTTTACAAGTTCCTAACTGCTTTAAAGCCACCGTAGCCCTGCTGAAGAGACTAATGTGGAGTACAGCTAGACCCAAATTGTGATGGAAGGCCAGAGCAACCTTGCCCAGACTTCAAAATAAAAAAATCTTGTTAGAAGAATCTTAATCAGGACACCTAATTACTTCACCTCCTCCTTGCACTAGAGGCAAAGAGAATGACTGGGGTTAATGGGTAAGGGAAGTGACATATATAGCAGCTTTGCTGTAGTGCTCTTTGCCTCCTCCTGCTGGCCAGGAGTGATATTCCCACTAGTAATTGAGGATTCCGTGGACTCGCCATATCTTAGGAAAGAAATATATTTTTCATTTTAATTAACAATGGTCTAGTATATATATATATATATATATATATATATATATATATATATATATATATATATATCGCATTCAAATCTTACCATCTTCTAACCTGACCTATTGAAAGCAAACGCAGAATTCTGAAATTTTGCCATTGTGGAGTAAATAAACACATTTTAAATGAGCTAGTGCTTCAGTGTAACCGCCTATTTGAAACTGTATTACATTTCAGAATGACCTACGGAAAAAAAAAATTTCCCCAAAAAAATCTCATTGCAGAAAGTGAAAAAAAGTTCTGCCTCTGGGGAAGAGTCCTGAAAATTGAGTTCTAGGTCATTTATTGGTAACCTCCCCTTCCAAGATTCCCAAACTCCCTGTACACTCAAAGACCCCCAAACAGCTCCCCAACCTGAGAGACTTGCATCTGTAGTGATCACAGTCCAGGTTGGTTAAGCAAAAAGAAGCCCACTGAATAATAAACTGATGATCCAGCCACCTAAGTTAAAGACTGACTTGTACTGGGATCCAAAAATATCCTTTGAGACAGCTGAGTATAATCTCTGCACCAATGACGCGGCATACAAATCTGAAGAGACCTCATGTGAAAATGTGCAAAAGGAAATGCATCTGAAGCTGAAATCATAAGACCTAGAACAGGGGTGGGCAAGAGGTAGATCGCGGTCTACCAGTGGACCACGAGTGAATTTTGAGGTGACCGCCTGGAAGATTTCAATAGTCTGCATAATAAGAGAAACACTTCACACACATCTAGGTTATAAGTGAAGAGCCTCGTCACCGTAGATGTATGAGAAATGTTTCTCTTATGCAGACTTTTGAAATCGCTATGAGACTATGATGGCGGTATGTGTACTTCAGCATGCGCAACGTGGTTGTAGCTGAACTCGCTGCCCCAGCTTTGGTTACTGTCTGTTGCAAAACTCTCCTACTTTTTGTCTCAAGAGCGATCAGTCCATAGTACAGACTCTTTATGCGCCAGGCTGAGATGCCGCTCGGTATCCCTGGGTTTGGCAGTTCTAGGTGCTGCTCTGTCTAATATTCTGCTGCTACTTTCTAGTTCTGTCCTCCGTTACTTATCACCAGGCTCTCCTGGGTGAATGGTCTGGTGTTGTTTTTTTCCCCAGGATTTGTTACTCCCCCTCAGGTTCTTTTACTTACTCTGTACCAGGCTTTGATGCTGCTCTCTGATACTTTCTATGACACACTAATATTAGCTATACTTTGTGCTAGTTTCTGCAGCTTTGTGTCCCCAGAATTTGTTGTCAATAAATTGTTCAGGTCAGTGCTATTGCTGCTATACCAGTCTCTGGTTGCTGTGTAAGGCGGTACAGAGCCTGCAGGTCCTGCCACTGTCCCAACTATATACAGTAGTCTTCAGCTAGTAGTGGACGGATGGAGAGCAGCCAACAGGACCTGCACCCTAATCAACCTGACATGGCGGCCAGCCAATAAAATTACTTTGTAGAATAAGTCTGTCTATGAATGATTGAGAATAGTTCATTGTCATCGTTGTACCAGAGCTGTGAGGTTCCCATGTGTTCCAGGCATGACTACTCCGCTAGCCCTAAACTCGAGCCGTCTTGATTGTGAGACTGCTTATTCATACGCAGGCGCGGTACACAGATAAGATTGCTTGATAGTCCCAGAGTGACATAAAGAGAGAGCTTTCGCTGTAAGCAAAGAGTGCGGCTGTATTTATTATTAAAAAGCACGGCTGATATTTAAAACTGTATTATTTGTGGCAAAAATATAATTTTCAGTCAGCAGGTCCTATTTGAGGGCAAAATACAATTTTCAGCCAGCAGGTCCTATTTGTGGCAAAAACACAATTTTCAGCCAGCAACTGGTGGTTTTTTTTTTTTAGTTAGGTGACCACGTCACTTGGAATAAAATTAG
The DNA here is from genome assembly GCF_027579735.1 of Bombina bombina. Lineage (NCBI taxonomy): Eukaryota > Metazoa > Chordata > Amphibia > Anura > Bombinatoridae > Bombina > Bombina bombina. The sequence continues at coordinate 1,286,781,224 of NC_069499.1, read as the reverse complement.
AGGTAGCCCTTGCCTTACAAAAGTCTGCCCACCCCTGACATAGAACTTTCAAACAAAGAGCAGCAGAGGGAAAAGAGAGAGACTTGAGGTTCAGACAAGCTGACACCAATTTTAACTTTTCTGCTCTCTTAGAGAAAGACTTATGGAGACTGAATCTATTTAAAAAAAAATATAAAAAATAGCTACTTCTCAAGGACTGCCATATACCTACCTTTGTTAGACAGTGGAATAGTGAGCTAGACTGCCCTCTCACAGACACAGACTGGCACAAAATATACCACAACCACTCTAAAGCCTCAATATCAGCTAGAACCTTAGAATCCAACTACAAATATCTGTCCCGGTGGTATCTTACACCAGACAAGATTAAAAAAATGTATAAGAAATCAGATGGTAGGTGCTGGAGGGGCTGTGGAGAGGTCGGGACTTTTCTCCACATCTGGTGGTCCTGTGATATGATATCTCCATTCTGGAGCTCTGTAATGGATATCATTGACTCCAAATTAAATATTACATTACGCAGAAATCCGGACTTTTTACTATTCCATGGGCTGCCCAAAATGACAGAGAAACCTAAAAAATATCTACTATATATAATGTTAAATAGCGCAAAAGCCCTCATCCCCCAACACTGGAAATCAGATAAAATCCCTCTTGCAGCAGACTGGGAAGCCAAGGTGGACAGACACTTGGCACTAGAAAGATTTCGATATATGAGAGACGATCGAATCGAAATTCATGAATACATGAAAGAGATTTGGAGACCCCTGGTTAGATGAGCTCCTGATACCTCGCCCCTTTTCAATGTAAACACACCCTTGACCTCCTCCTCCCTTCCCCCCCACCCTTTTTTTTTTTTTTTTTTTTTTTTTTTTTTTTCCCTTTCTCTCCTTCTCTTCCCCCACCCCCCCTATCCCAATGATGAGAACCCCTTCCTTTCCCCTCTCTCCTCTTCACACCCCTTTTTCTCTCTTCCATTTTCGTATTTCCTTTATTCTTACACTATTTCCTCTTTTTCCTCTCACGACGGGCTCATTATTCCCACTGCCCGTCATAATCTCAAGGCAGCAGAGATTCTTGATGTTTGCTTTCAGTAAAGCATAATAATAACATATCTCAGATGCGAGAAGTATGGAAATGTTACAAAGAATTTTGGCTACACATAGATTTTATGAACAATTAGTTTCAGAAATGTAACAAACAACTTACTGTAAGATTTCAGTTCTGTATATTGTTGTTGTATCCTTGCTGACCTTTATGCTTATGCAATGTATCATGTTTACTTTCAATAAAGTTTCTTTGAAAACGAAAAAAAAAAAAAAAAAAAAAAAAATAGCTACTTCTCATTGAAGAAACAAGAAAACTTTTGGAAAATTGATCCTCCTACCATGCTGTTGAAGAAATAACAAGAGTCGGTTGGTGTGAGATTCTTCTAAAGGAAAAGAAGGGGGTTTGAACCAAAATGTCGTCCAGGTATGGAAACACTGCAATACCCTGAGACCTGATCACAGACAAAAGGGCACCCAGAACCTTTGTGAACATTCTTGGAGCTGTAGCCTGTTTAAATGGTAGAGCAAAAAACTGAAAATGCCTGTCCAGAAAGCCAAACCTCAGTAACTGAAAATGTTCTTTGTGAATTGGAACATGAAGGTAAGCATCCTTTAAATCTATTGTGGACATAAATTGGCATTGCTGAACAAAAGGCAGAATAGTCTGAATAGTCTCCATTTTGAAAGATGGAATATTTACAAACTTGTTCAGAACTTTCAGATCCAGAACTTGTCTGAAATGACCTACCTTCTGAAACAGACTTGGAAAAAGCTTGATTTTCTACAGGATTCCTTGGAACATGTGACATAAAAAAACCTTCCTCTGGGAGGTGTTGTTCTGAATCCTATTTCATATCCCTGAGAAACTATATTCAGAACCCAGGGATCTGGAACAGACTGAAAACAAGCCTCCTGAAAGAGGCTTAACCTGCCCCCTACCAAAACATCTGTATCGAGGGCCGCACATTCATGCAGTTTTGGTAGTAGGGATAGATTTCTTACCCTGCTTATACTTGTTCCAGTTAGCACTAGGTCTCCAGGCTGAACCAGAGGTACCTTGCTTCTGAGCAGAGGATTCAACCTTTTGTTCCTTATTCTTGCAAAAGGAACAAAAACAATTAAAAGCATTCCCTGTTATTTTTGTCCTGAGTAAGAAAAGGCCCTTTACTTCAGTAACAGTAGATATAGAATCTAAATCGGAACCAATCAACTTATTTCCCTGAAAAGAAAGCGATAATCAGGATTTTGACACCATATCAGCAGACCAGTATATAAGTCATAAGGCTCTTCTGGCAAGGACTGCCAAAGACATGCTTTTGACAATAATCTTCATAATATCAAATACAGAATCACAAATAAAAGAATTAGCACTCAAGTAAACTCAAAAGATTTGCACTAGCAGAGTCATCAGAGTACTGTTCTGAAAGACTAGAAACCAGTAAATAGAAGAGGCGCTCACTAGAGCAATAGAAATAGTTGGCCCGAGCAAATACCCTACTTGTAAAATGGCCCTTTTATGAAAATATTCTAATTTTCTATCTAAAAGGTCTTTAAACGAAGTTGTGTCTTACAAAGGAATAGTAGCACAAATTAATTACCTGGCTTAGACCATTCCCTAGAAATCATGTTAGAGACAGCATCAGAAACAGGGAAAACCTCAGGGAGATTAAAAACAGTCTTAAAAACTGAATTTAAATGATTACAAGGCTTACTAGAAACTTTAGGATCTTTGACCCCTAAATTAATTAAAGGTGGTTTGGTTAAAGCGGCGCTTGCTCCAATGTGTAATCCACGAATTTGATGTCAGTTTAGAAGACTCTGGAAATAAAAGGACTCCAATTTTGTGTTTGTATACACTCAATAAAAATAAGTGCAAAATACTCACTGAATCAAAAACCCAGCATCAGTGATTGCCTAATATGACAAGAAAGAAACCTTAGTGTCTTTATAAAAACATAGGTTTATTAAGCTCTAAGCGTTTCAACGAACCAGTCGTCTTTTTAAAGATCAAGTTAAAAGGCAAATCAGAGTAAGCTACATTGTGGCATATACTTCCCATAAAGGGAAGCAAAGGACAAGTTTCTGTGACCAATAATGGAAGGTTTATGAAAAATTTCCCATGAGGTGAAAAAAGAATCACAAACTATACCCCATATACATCCTTATCACAAGCATTGTACTCTGAAATGAAACCGGGCCTCAATATATACTGAAAACCCCTTTCTATGAAGAATCAATTGCACATGTTCATTCTTCAACCACCTCCAGCAGAGGCAAAGTAAAGACTGAGGTATGTGGAAGGAGTTTTATAGGGCTCTTGGGATTTGGAAAATTTTGCATCCTTCAAGTGGTAGAGAAGAGTAATTCCCATTTGTAATAGATTGTGGACTCTCACCACCTGTATGAAAGAAATGAAGCACGTTGCAGGGACAGACACTTTCTGACATTTTATTCTTTGTGATTTAGTCAGGAATAGATGAATTAGGACTGAATCTATGATTATTCCTAGAAGAAAAAAAAAAAAGAGTTAAAGAGCTATTTGGAACATTTATTCTGCAACTGTTGTCTTAGAGAAAAGATAGTAGCGAGTATGAGCAATAGCTAGAGGCAGGAAAGGAGACTGCACTAATATATTGTCCAGATAAGTGGCAATTGAGATCCCCTGAGCTCTGATCACAGCCAACAATGCTCCTAGCACCTTTGTGAAGATTTGAAGAGCTATACCAAATAGAAGGGCGGCAAACTCGTAGTATTTGTCTAGAAATACAAACCTTAGTAATTGGTGGTGATCATTGTGGATAGGGATGTGCAGGAATGCATAATTTAAGTATATAGTAGACATAAATTGACCATGTTGGATTAAAGGTACAATTGTGTGAATTGTTTCCATTTTTAAAATGTGTGGACCCTGAAAAACTTGTTAAGGGTTTTCAAATCTATAATGGGTCCCTTCCTTTTTAGGGACAATGAACAGATTGGAGTAAAACCCTTGACCCTGTTGAGACACAGGTACTTGGATAATTACTCCTATATCCTCTAAATCCTGAACACATTGCATAAAGGTAGCTGCCTTTGCAGAATTTGAGGATATGATACAGATGGAATCCTCCTCGAGGAGGCCTGAAGCAAAAGCCTATCCTGTAACCCTGGGATATGATGTTTTGAACCCAGGGGTCCAGGACTGACTGGAACCAGGCCTTCTGAAAAAGACTCAGTCAGCCCCGTACCAGAACAGAATCTGGTCTGGGGGCCGCAATTTCATACAGATTTGGTATTGGCTTTTGGACTGCTTGTTCTTTGTCCATGAAGAACCAGGATTCCAAGTCGGCTTGGTGGGCTCAGGCTTTTGAGAAAAGACAAACTACTAAACTCCTAAGGATCGAAAGGGTCTTATTTAGAAACCATTTTTGGATAAGGAATTGCACCAAAGAGCCCCTGTCGTGGTCGCACAGGTGATGGACACTGGAAAGGTCCATTGGATCCTTAAAAGAGGTGCTATCCTCCATGGGGATAGTAGAGCAGTTGGCAAGAGTGGAAATATCTCCATCAAACTTGGGTATTGTTTCCAATAATTATACATTCTGTTCTGGAACCGGGTAACATCCTCTTAAACCTGGAAGCAGGAGCTTTAGTCAGAAAGCTAATCTGGAACCTGAAATACTTCTGGAATCTTAGGAGGAGCTTTGAAAACAACATTTAACTGATTTGCAGGCTTCTTTTCCCCAAGTCTTTTCTCAGAAATACCCAGAGTTGTCAGCTCCTCATGCAACAAGGTACGGATAAGCTCTACTTGAAATCTGAAAGCATTGTCAAATTCAAGGTCAGAAGCAGTGTCCTGTTCCTCAGGTGAAACTTTCCCATCTGAACTAAATTATTTTGAGTCCTCTTTTAAGTCAGAGCTCTGAATCAGGACAGGAATTTGAGGTAGAGGTGAAGGAGTTTGCATGTTCACATAAACAAAGTGAGGTAAATCCCCAAATTTGCGTTTGCGCTGACTTGGCTTAGGGATAGTTGCTAAATATTCTGCCATAGCCCTGTGTACATTGTCTTTAAACTCAGGGGTGAAGTCAGTAGTAGCAGCCCGAGTAAAAAATACAGGAACAGGACATAATTCCTTAGTGGAAGTAGAAGAATGCGGCCGATTTGCATGCAGAAATGGAGGCGCACAACTATTACAAAGTTGATTGACCTGGCACACAGAAACAGTTTTGCAAAGCAGACAAAAAAATGTGCAGGGAAAGTTAACAGCAGTATTTGACATAGTTTCAGCGGGGACAGATTCATTATGTTACATTGTATGTAAAAGTTATAGGTATAGCAGAGTATGACCAACACACATACACTGTTATTAACACCTCTAACATTCGCTATTTATATGAAGGGTAAGGAAATACCTAGGCCCTAGAAAATAAAAAACTGACTAATTCCCCTAAGTGATCCCTGGCAGCTCCTGCATGGGTACTTACCCGCCTCTAGTGACAGGACACAAAATTCAGGATGAATTAGTCAGAAAAAAGCACGCAGATTCTAAGAGGAGAAAAACACTGCCAAGCTGAGGGGACGGGGCTACCGCTCGGAACACTGACAGTGCCTCAGAAAGGTTATTTTACACAAAAAATAATAATGCTTTAAAAAAAAATGTTTACCACAAAACACCAGAAAATGCCCGATTAGCCAACCCGATTAGCCCTATCTATAATTAAAAAAAAGAAGGGTGCCAAAGGGTGTAAAAATTGTGTCTGTGCTCTTTGTATGCCCTCCTAATAGATGTAGGGCAGTTATGTTCCTGAATTAAGGAAGAAATTGTATAAAAAGGAGAGCAGGTTAAATCCCCTGGCTATGCTGTTCCTATGTTAGGTATCTTCTAATAGCCTATGGGTTGTGTCTGTGCCGAGGCTTACCTGAGGTAGCACCCATCAACCGGCTTACCAGGCACCAAACTGCAGCAGTATCCAGTAGAGAGCCCATCCAGTGCCTGTACAAGTACAGCAGATGATTGTTTAGGAAATACCAATATAACAAAGGAAGAGGCTAAGGGACAAGTTCCCATGACGCCTGAGGGTAATTATGGCTGAAATACCTAGGGATATATTGCGCACATAACAGGGTATTCCTATGTCCCTGTATAATTCAGCTTGCAGAAAATTTATTCTGGCTCTTTTGTGAATGATATTTGCCAGGGATAAAGGGACTCACCTAGGTCTGAGCTCCCATATATAAATCCATAAGCAAGTAGCTGGGACAAACTGTATTAACAACCTACTCCAGGGAGACCAAGAACAAAACTAGGGAGAGACGGGATGTGGGAGATAATGTAATCTCTTGTGTGTGTTCTTGGCCTCCTCTTAGTGGCGGAAATAATATACCACATGTTATGGAGCCCTGTGGCTTATCATTATACAAAATAAATCTACTACTCATTTGAAATTCATACTAAGTGCTTTTGCATTGCCTATATATTATGCATGTATTATGTTATTCCACTGTGTTTAGTGGTCCTTTAAGTACATATGGGACAGTCAATTCACATGACAGATCAGGTGAAATACATAACACCCAGTATATTACGGATCTTTAAATTATAAATCTAGACTGGGACTGTCCAATTTCTGGTCTGTATGCAGCATGAGGCCTCCTGGAATGTCTATATAGCTTTCAATAGACAGGCCAGATGTATTTAATGACAGGATTGTTAATCTAGAACTCTATGGGTTCCCTACTTTCCACAACCTACTAAAATTAACAAGTGTTTCAAGGACCTCTGTGAAGACAAGCTACTCATTAGATAATAATGGCCAGCTCAATAAAATCATTGACAGGCCACACATTAGAAAATAAAAAATAAATAAATAGCTTTATTTACTGAATGTTCTCCAACAGACAAAACAAACATTTCACCTGTCAATAATGTATGAGTAAGATATGCTGTCAAGTTTAAAAGGTATTTTCACAACACGAGTGAAATGTAAATTTTGATTAATTAAAGTGCTCCTGTTTTTAATCAAATTTTTAAAAAACGGGCACTTTAGCATCAAAATTTACATTCACTTTAAATGATGTGCAGCAGTACAAGCTGAAGTTTGGTTTCAGTTATCAATATTTCTAATAATATGTCAGAAATAATTTCTTAACATTTTGCTTCTTTATATGTCCTACAGCAAAGTCAGAAAAAATATGGTAATCCTATAACTAACAATGGATATCAGAGGGTTCGTTTTAATACTAAAGATAGTTTAAAGGGGCAATAAAGTTATTTTTTTCCTGTTGCAAATAAAAGGAGGATAGTTAAAAAAAAAAATACCTGTTTGTTCAAATAAATATTTTGTTTAAATTTATGCTAGTGGGGCATGTATTTGTTGTGCTATGAGAGTTGTCCTTTGCAGCCTGTGAACTACCTGATATAAAGATGCATTGCCTACTATATCAAAGTCAATCTAAACAGCTTCATGCAAAGAAATTTGAATAGTACCTCTTCATACACACAATAGAACAATTTTGTATTTGATGACCCATTAACTATCTATAACAGGTTTTCCTCTTAGCTCATACATATGGACATCTCAAATATAAAGCATGTATCAATAATGTTACTGATACTACAAACGTATGCAAGTATAGAAAAGAAGGTTAGTCCACTCAAAGTTAAATGCGGCAGTAGCATTACATTCAGCTATCCTGGTAGTGTCCAAAGGATCTGACGTGTTTCACGCATGTGCTTCATCATACTACAGAATTATTGACAAACTATTTCTTAGAGAAACTAATTGGACACAAAGTCTCAAGCCCTGGTAAAATTTTCCGAACATCATTAATATACAGTATGTCTCTCTTTATTTCCACCACTGTTCTGAGATCAATTCACTGCAAAAAAATCTCATATCATATTACGATCACACATGGAATAAAAAAAAAATAATAACATACATTCGTTTTGGTAACGGCACGAGCAATTATCTTATAGTTGCAATTGAAAATGAACATTAAAAAAAACTAAATAAAGCAGAGACTTGATGAAGCTGACAATGTCCTTGATCAAATACATAAAGTCTAAAAATCATATCATTAAAAATGACTTGTAAATACCTTTTTAATGGTATAATTTACACCTTTATTTTAAGCACTGAATGAATTTACAATCATGCACTTTAAGATAATGATATTATGAGTTGGCGCCCCTTTACACAAAGCATCTGTCGCACAATATGTTGTACTTACAGAATATCTCTAATCAATGTATTGACTCATTCTGACATTTAAAATTAATGAGAAGTAAATGGCAAGCACGAATGTAATTAGAGGAATTGAGAAAAGCATGACCAACTTAGAAGCTAAATTATTTCTTGTAAATTAATGCTTTGAGAACATATTTTTGGAGCTGATACACCGCAAGAAGGTTTTAGAAACATTTTATTCTATGCCAATTTATAAATAAGTTCTATACTCTACCCATTCTCCTAAATACATGACATTTATAAATAAATATGAGACCCTAAATAAAGTCTTTTTAACAATTCCATTCTACAATACACTATTCTGGTAGCATCGTATTCTGTTTCTTTCTCTATTTTTCTTTGTACTGTTAATTTAGTTTGCAGTGAATTGTAGGCAAGAAAGGGGTCACTGAAAGGATGACAGAATATGTTACCATGGCAATAGTTTATTAAAACATTCTCTATATATAAGGTGATTATGAGACTAGGCAATGAAAATGCTCATATAAGCTCTATGAAACGCAACACTTATCATTATTATTAATATATTTAATTTATAAGTCAAGCAAATTTACCCCTTACTTGCCACAGAAGAAAAAATATATAGAGGTAAAAAAAAAACTTTATCCAAACTGCTTGGGACCAAAAAAGGTTTGGATTTTTGAATATTTGCATTTTGAAAATAGGACAGATGGGAGAGGGTATGGAACCAAGTGTAAACAATATTTACATATAATAATACAGCTTATACATGTAAGCTAAAGGTCATTTTACATTATTTTTTTTAAATACTTTTTTGTATACACAGTACCCTCAGAAAGCTAGTGCAGTACTGTAATCAGAGAGGTAATACTGTATTTGTTGTTTTAAATAAATATAGATAATTATTTGCATTTTAGGACCCCAAAAAAACAAGAAACCAAAGAAACAGGCAGAGAAGATTGTGACTTAGTCGGGGAAAAAAAATATTTATTATTAATTTTATTTTTTTTAAATATTAATTAAAAAGTTTGGCATTCAGAATAAGTTTGGATTTTGGCATTCCGGATTTGGGAATTTGTACCTGTACATGAATAACGAAATTTGGAACCTCTCATAGTAGGTGCAGTTATAAAGAGAAAAAAAAAAAAAATGTACCACAGAAAGGCTTTCATCCTAGCAATCAGGTCTTTGAAGTGCTTTGAAAATTTTATGGAGGAATGCATTTTTAAGTTAATGACCCTAAAAAGGGACAGTAATCATTTCTATTTATTATACTGCATTTTTAAGAAAGCAGAATTTAGTGAAAATGAATCACAATAAAAGTGTCCAAGTTGTATTCTAAATATTTATTTTAGTCCCTCATGGGTGTTATTTATCGTTCTGCCACAGCTTCCCATTGGTCACAAGCTTTTTTCCAAATGTGAAACGGTGGGCATTACAACTAATAAGACGCCATACTGACTGCTTCATTGACAGAGCAGTGCATGCTTCCAGAACCTGTGTTTTAGTAACTGTAACAAGTGAAAAACTATCTGTCATATAACAGACACTGAAGGCGAGACACTGAAAGCGCTCTCTGCTTTCTATCAATGAGACAGTCATGTATAACTTGTGATTGACATTACCTCCTGCTGTAACACATTTGATAAAAGCTGGGTGCCAAGGGACAGATGTGGCAGAAAGTAGGACCCAAAGGAGTCAAATATATATTTTTAGAATACAGTTTGGATCACTTTAATAAAGACTATTATGAACTAGATTGTGCATTCTTTACAATAAGTAGAAACACTATCAAGAAGAAAAATGGAAGCCTCTATACACCATACTTACTGTCTCTTATTTAATTTCAAGACAAAAATATTTATTTTTAGATTTGTGTTTGCCGTTTATTTACTTCTTTCTAGGTTTACTATCTGTACATTGTTAGTAGGATTTAATTACAAATTTGCAAAATAACTAATTATCATTGAAAACATGAAAGTTTTTTTATTTTTCTCTCAAATTGGATGGGTGTTTCCTTCCCTGGGATGCTATGTCAGTAGTGTTCTCCACAGGAAATGTTGCCAGCCGGTGGCTTTATGAAGTAGCCGGGTGGGGGCAGAGTAATATTTTCTATTATTATATAATTTTCTGCTATACGAAGTACAAATTAATTGCATAATTTAACATAAATGTATTTGACTATAATTTGTGCAATAAAAACATTTTTAATATTAGCTAATGTTAGCTTAAAGGGACACTGAACCCAAATGTTTTCTTTTGTAATTCAGAAAGAGCATGCAATTTTAAGCAACTTTCTAATTTGCTCCTATTATCAATTTTTCTTCATTCTCTTGCTAACTTTATTTGAAAAAGAAGGCATCAAAGCTTTTTTTGGTTTCAGTACTCTGGACAGCACTTTTTTATTGGTGGATGAATTTATCCACCAATCAGCAAGGACAACCCAGGTTGTTCACCAAAAATGGGCCAGCATCACTTACATTTGTGCATTTCAAATAAAGATACCAAGAGAATGAAGAACATTTGATAATAGGAGTAAATTATAAAGTTGCTTAACCCCTTAATGACCGAGGACGTGCAGGGTACGTCCTCAAAAAAAAGGCAGTTAACGCCTGAGGACGTACCCTGCACGTCCTCGGTGTGGAAAGCAGCTGGAAGCGATCCTGCTCGCTTCCAGCTGCTTTCCGGTTATTGCAGTGATGCCTCGATATGGAGGCATCCTGCAATAACCTGACATGGCCATCCGATGCAGAGAGAGCCACTCTGTGGCCCTCTCTGCACCGGACATCGATGGCCGGTATCGTTGGTGGGTGGGAGCCGACTTGGGAGGCGGGTGGGCGGCCATCGGTGTGCCGTGTGACGTCGAGGGGGGCGGGATCGGGCGCGGGACCGTCGGGGGCGCGCACGGACGCGCGCGCGTGCACGGAGGGTGGCGGGCGGGCGCGTGCACGGGGCGGGAGCGGGTGGGAACCGCTACACTACGGAAAGTGAATAAAAGTAAAATGTTAAGTGGCCTAGGCACACCAAAAAAATAAACACTAAAAGAGATCGTGGAGGGGTGGGGGGTTGGTTTTTGGGTGGGGGGGAAGCTACACTACAGAAAAGTCTAAAAAATGTAAAACAAATACATTTTTTCTTCTAAACTGGGTACTGGCAGACAGCTGCCAGTACCCAAGATGGCGCCCATTAAGTTAGAGTGGGAGGATTATAGAGCTGTTTGGGGGGGATCAGTGAGGTTGGGGGCTAAGGGGGGATAGTACACAACAGCATATGTAAATATGCTTTAAAAAAAAAACACCAAAAAATACAAATATAGCTTTTATTTTAGTACTGGCAGACTTTCTGCCAGTACTTAAGATGGCGGGGACAATTGTGGGGTGGGGGAGGGAAGAGAGCTGTTTGGGAGGGATCAGGGGGTCTGATGTTTCAGGTGGGAGGCTGAGCTCTACACTAAATCTAATATTAACCCTGCAAGCTCCCTACAAGCTACCTAATTAACCCCTTCACTGCTAGCCATAATACACGTGTGATGCGCAGCGGCATTTAGCAGCCTTCAAAATACCAAAAAGCAACGCCAAAGCCATATATGTCTGCTATTTCTGAACAAAGGGGATCCCAGAGAAGCATTTAGAACCATTTGTGCCATAACTGCACAAGCTGTTTGTAAATGATTTCAGTGAGAAACCTAAAATTTTGAAAAATTTTACGTTTTTTTTAATTTGATCGCATTTGGCGGTGAAATGGTGGCATGAAATATACCAAAATGGGCCTAGATCAATACTTGGGGTTGTCTACTACACTACACTAAAGCTAAAATTACCCCAAAAAGCTCCCTACATGCTCCCTAATTAACCCCTTCACTGCTGGGCATAATACACGTGTGGTGCGCAGTGGCATTTAGTGGCATTCTAATTACCAAAAAGCAACACCAAAGCCATATAAGTATGCTATTTCTGAACAAAGGGGATCCCAGAGAAGAATTTACAACCATTTGTGCCATAATTGCACAAGCTGTTTGTAAATAATTTCAGTGAGAAACCTAAAGTTTGTGAAAAAATTTGTGAAAAAGTGAACGATTTTTTTTATTTGATCGCATTTGGCGGTGAAATGGTGGCATGAAATATACCAAAATGGGCCTAGATCAATACTTTGGGATGTCTACTAAAAATATATATATACATGTCAATGGATATTCAGAGATTCCTGAAAGATATCAGGGTTCCAATGTAACTAGCGCTAATTTTGAAAAAAAAAATGGTTTGGAAATAGCAAAGTGCTACTTGTATTTATTTCCCTATAACTTGCAAAAAAAGCAAAGAACATGTAAACATTGGGTATTTCTAAACTCAGCATAATATTTAGAAACTATTTAGCATGGGTGTTTTTTGGTGGTTGTAGATATGTAACAGATTTTGGGGGTCAAAGTTAGAAAAAGTGGGTTTTTTTTCAATTTTTCCTCATATTTTATAATTTTTTTTATAGTAAATTATAAAATATGATGAAAATATTGGTATCTTTAGAAAGTCCATTTAATGGCGAGAAAAACGGTATATAATATGTGTGGGTACAGTAAATGAGTAAGAGGAAAATTACAGCTAAACACAAACACCGCAAAAATGTAAAAATAGCCTTGGTCCCAAACGGACAGAAAATGGAAAAGTGCTGTGGTCATTAAGGGGTTAAAATTTCATGCTCTATCTGAATCACGAAAGAAAAAGATTTGGGTACAGTGTCCCTTTAATATTGGCTACAATTTTAGCTGGGTGGTCAGAAAAATCAGCCGGGTGGTGGTCCCACTAAAAAGGTCCTGGGGAAAAACTCTGCAGTAGTTTATTTTTTTCATCCACAACTGCCAACAAGACCCAAAGTGACCCATCATTTCAAAAGTAAAATTTGCTTGTTATTTATAGTCCTTGCGATTACTATTTAAAGAACCAATAAACATTTTTAAATAAATCATTGATGTACACGGTTACGCAAAACTATAATTACTTGTGTTTATTCTAACAATACATAACCTGTATTAGTTCTGACTTTTTTTTTTTTTTTTTTTTTTTTTTTACGTTCCACAAACGGAATTTCTGGTACTTTTAAAAATACATTTGCAGACCCCAATTCCTTTTGATCTGTGTTAGTTGGTTTTCCTGCCCTAGGCCATTTGCTGGATTATACATAAATGTTCATGTGTACAAGTATATAAGGATTTTATATACAGGAACTCAACAAAATGCAAATATTAAGCTAAAAAAATAGAATCATAAACCTAATTTACTAGCAAGTTTTCTCTTGAAACCAATATTTGCTGAAACAACTTTATTATAATAAGTGATAATTCCTTGTGGTATCACACTACCGACATGATTAAAACCAATAAAGAGGTGTGGCTTACACAATCCATATTGGTTTGGGCAGCTCAGGGTTAGTTGTAGAATTGTACTAGTATCATGCTCCCTCTATTCATATCACGCTTCTATCTTAAACCACTAACTACACTTTTTGCCATCTCCTCATGGATATCACACAGTTACTGAAAAGACTAAGTGTACTAAACCGATCTCGGTTTCCTACATCTAAAGAGGTCAGTGGTTCTGCTATATCCTTTGATCTGCAGCACAAAGACCTTTAAATCCTGGAGTGTTGGTGTGCCCTGAAGACTGAGAAATGCTGCAAGTTTAAACTGGGCCCTAAGTAGCCTCATTCCTCTACCTCCTTAACGGATGCAATTTCTGTAATGTAATGATGTTATGTAACCTACGTGCATGATCATTCTTCTGTATTGTATAACTTGCCTGTCCATTATAAATAACATTTCATATTAAATCATTCTACATTTGCAGATCTTTAAACTAATGAAAACTATAGATTATGTTATCCAATTTCTACTATGAATCATTTTTTTTTTTAAACTTATGTTCTTTTAAAGAACATACTATCTCATTGTGAAGTGCTTAAGAAGGGATAGAAATGACAAAATGTAAAAAGTGCATGGGTCCATTTCAATGTGAAATAGAAGCATTTTTCCAATATACTTCCAATAGCAATAATGCTTCTATTAAAAGTTTACTGTTATTCAGCTGCATACTCACATATGCTATAAGGGCCCGTGCATCAGTAATTAAGCACCACACCTTCCCAGAGAGCAAGCAGGGGCACCTTTATTGCACAAATTACATTTTCACAGAAGCAATATGCACCCCCCCCCAGCTCTCTGAGCAGGACTTGTGTTTGAATACTGGTGCATGGCCCTGAGAGGATATGTGCATATGCCACTGAAAAACAGTAATAAGTTTTACTAGAAGTCTTTTTGGTAATGAAAGCATATTACAAAATGCTTATTTTTCAAATTGAAATGCTTCCATGTACATTTTAATTCTGCCCCTTCATTTGCCTGTATGTACTGAATTCATCCATACAGGACTGCTGAATTGGAAAATAAGAGACTAAATTACATTTAAAACTATTGTTTACATAAACAAATGATCAGGATGCCTGCTCTCACACTCAGTGAATAGGGAAGCCTTATAAATTAAATATCTGAAAGTCTCATAAAGCGTGAATACTATGTTCTCATGACACCATGAAGACAAATAAAAAATATTTGTATCTATTATAAATAATGGGTAAAATACATTTATAAAATCATTAGAACCAGCAATAGGAAAGATCTTCTGCATTGCTTTGTACTGCTACCCCCTACAGATAAAGCATGACATCTGAGCAATAAAATCTTACTTATGTGACAAGCTTATATCCATTAAACTTTGTGCTCAGCCATAGTAAATATTCCCTCTTTCTAAAACAAAAAACATTCAGCTGGGATTATAAAGTAACATGTGACCATACTTACTTTCCCATCCAAACTGCATAGCTTTCAGGAAGCTTCGGAATAAAAAGTATTGATTTCCCTGTGTCAACGTCAATGGCACCATAGCAGTCAGATTCAGTTACGCCAAAGGCCCAGTGGAAGAAGGATTCCTGCATTAAAAAGGCAAATAATATCAATACAATTGACAATTTATTTTTAGAAGAAATGTTTTTAAATCAATAGCAAAACTGTATAATTGTACATGCATCCTAATATACCACGTTCATGCACTATATAAGTGCAAAGAAAACAGACAGGGGCCGGACTTTAACAGAATAATTTATTTTGAAATGAAAAATACATAGAAATAAAAAAGGCTACAAATGTGTTAAACTAATACACAAACTGCAGCTCAACCGATAACAAGCTCGCTATTTTTGTATAATCTCCTGCCAGATCAATGCACAGGTACAATAAGGCACACTAATAGAAAAACAACTAGAATCATTCACTCGCCAGCCATCCATACGTGGCTGTTTCTTCTCAGAGCAACAGACCATGTTTGACCGCAGGGTTATCGTCAGGTCCCCATACCTCCAGTATCCCAAGAAGAGCAGGTTTTTTTTTTATTCTGCTTTGACTGTTCATACAGAAAACCAGGAAGAATGGGTGAGTACTTTCAAGTTTACAGCCTAAACATCCAGAACAGTAATACCGCTTGCTGTGACAGGTTTTTCTGAACAGTAAGACTATGCTGGAAACCCTGTCACCGTATTGCTAAGGCAGATCCATTCACTTTCCTTAAATTGTGAGCTTTTTTTTTGCATCGGAACACAAAGAGGGGACAGACTTGATGCAAGTGGAATCCGAAATCCCACCAAACCCCCCTGTAGTGACGCCACAATTGATTGCAGGGCCAGAAGAGCCCCCTAGAGCTGTGGGCCCAGTCTTAATAGGAACCTCCGAGACCCCTGAAGTTACGCCCCTGATCAATACCATAATATATCAGCACCGCTCTTTATTCAATATTAATCACCTTCCTTTACTTTAGATTATCTTTTTCATTTTCAACCAAAGATTTTTTATTTTTTATTATCTCTACTAAATGTAGAGAAACAAATGTAAATGAAAATAAATATGCAGCTGGAATAACGCTAAAGAATTTGAAATACCACAAAATTAAACTCAAAGACGTACCTGACGGAAAATGATTCCAGTATCAGTGCAGTATCGTTGAGTCTCCTCTCCGCCCTGCAAAACTACGATGGAGCCCTTTGAAACATCCTTATTGCTTCGGAGCTTATCACATAGCCTTTTTCTGTTCAGAGCAAAGAGAGCTGCAGGAACTCTCAAAGTCTCATTCCCCAGCCAATAAGAAGGACTAAAATTAAAGAAAACAAAAATTGGGGAAAACTGATAAAATAGGATCACAAAAATAAAACAAAACAAAAAACTACAACAGAAGAAAAAATGTCTAGTGAAGGTGGGAAAAAGAAACATAAATTAGGTGGAGAAAAAAAGTCAGTTATCTGAAAAAATACAGTAAGTGCAAGTCCAGTTGCAAAGCTAATGAGTTATAAATGATTAAGTACAGGGTCCTAAAACTGTCATGGAATTACGATTACACAGGAAACAAAGCTACGCACTTAGACTAATGCTAGAAAGGTTGATTAAACAAATATACATTGATTTGGGTAGCTTTACACGCTGATTTATCATTTTGAATATTTTGGACAGTTCTGCAGACCATGTCTCCGAAAAGATGTCAATAAATTTGAAACTGTTCCAAACGAGGGCTACTAAAATGGTACATGGTTTTAAAAAGAAACAAACTTACAAGAGATGATTTCATGGCCATAAAGAGACATAATAGTCAATATTAAATTGCACACTAGCAAAATATTGTTCTAGTACAAGCTATTATTGTTTCTGTGACAGTTCCTATCATGCACGTTATTTTACCTCTACTGACCCTGCAATTTTTAGGCTCCATTTATCAAGCAAGTGAAGCAGCTATGGAGCATTTGTGGAGCAGTCTCATTGGTGCAATCTTTAGGAGTTAAGTGGTCGCAGAGTTTGTTTGGTTTGATTAAAAGGCCCCGCTCTTTTGTGATTGGTCTCGCAAAAGTAGGGTGCAGCATTGCACAAAAGTTGCTTGTGCAAAAATAAATACAGAAAAACAGGCAGCAAATGCTAGTTAACCATTACCTTTTCACTGCAAACATACAGGCCCCTATGCTACATAACTTATCTGTAACAAAAAAAAAAGCACAAAAAAAGCTCTCATCAAAGTTCCCAATTTTGAGAAGTGTACGCAAAAAAAATGACCTAAAAAATACACACATATATATATATATACACACATACACATACATATACCCACACCAACTGCTTTTTTAAGAGTTTTAATGTAATTCAGAAAAAGCCTTTTTACGTGGATACCCCCTGATGCTACAGTTATCAGCCAGTAAATGACCTCCCTACTAGGAAAAACATAAAAACTTTTTTTTTTTCCTTTTTGTACAATGTCATTATAATTATTATAGGACCTTTATTATAATTTATTCTAATTGTACTACTATATACAGGGGAGAGAGTGCAGAGATCTGTACTATATTCAATCGGAATTTGGTTTTCTTTGAGGCAAAAAAAAGAATGGAACAAAAAAGCATTAGTTTTGAGGAGGCATATGATTTAGTTAATAAATCAGATTCAAATATTGGCCCCTCTTGATATGAATACCAACCAACCTAGTGACATGGCAGATTAACCCCATCCTCCCCTCACAAAAAGCAAAGAGAAATCCCATTAGATCAATGTCAACTTCCTCTAGAAAGCACTTCAATTTGGAATCCCCCTGAATCATATTGCCCAGAAATTCTTGATTTTGTGAAGTCTGCTGGCATAAATATAAATGTCACTAATTTCACCCAAGCAGATTAGTTCTACATTTACTCCAGTAAATGGCTGTGCAAACAAATTTATATGCACAGCAATGCTTGGGCCAAAAATCCAGCAGCCTTGTAGATTAAACCCAAATATCACATACAAAACTAAAAAATTTTGTACGTAAGAAATCTATAAAATCTACCCACTCTGTATATTCATCTCCCCTCTTCCCAGAAGTAATGCCCATAAAAAGATATCAAGATCAAAGATATATACACACACACACACGAGTCCCTGCTACTATTCAAAGGTAGACTAATTTTTAAACAATACATCTTCTCCAGAAGAGCACGTTATGGCATTACATTCTATAAAAGGTGTGCGAGTGCCTCCGGATACATTTAGAATTTCTGGATGTATGAAGAGAAAGATTGTAAACTGGATCCACCTGGCTGTCACCTCATCTAAGTATAAGTGAGAAAATTGACTGGGACCTTGTTAAGCCTTTATTAGGCTATGAGTAACATCTATATGTTGACAATTATTACACCAGCAGCTAACTTTTTAAAATATTATACTGCTTTGACACTGTGGCCTGTGAAATAGTACGAAAAGGTTTGCTAAAACAGCTAATCTCCAAAAGGCTAAAGGCTGGGGAATCAATACCTTTATAGAGTGAAGAACCTTTAGCAGTAAAGTTTTGTGACAAAAAAAGATGTGCATATTTTGTAACAAATACGCAATGAGTGTACCAGGGAAGTTTCTGCAAGAGGTGGACAGTCCAGGCAGCAAAATATTTGTTTCAAATATAGATTATATAAAGTACATGGGTAGAGTAGATCTTTCAGACCAAATAATTAAGCCATGCTTTGCTGCATGGAAAAGCAAAATTTGGTTAAAAAAAAAAAATTATTAACAGGCTATTCAATTCAAAGGGTACTTTTTAATTCATTTGTACTGTACAGATACGCAGCATCATCTAACACATTTGGAACAGCCAATAGAATGCCAGCTCAATACTATTGGCTGATTGGATAAGCCAATAGGATTGAACTTCAATCCTATTGGCTGATTGCATCAGCCAATATGATTTCTTCTACCTTGATTCTGATTGGCTGATAGAATTCTATCAGCCAATCGGAATTGAAGGGACGCCATCTTGGATGACATCATTTAAAGGAACCTTCATTCAGTGTTAGTAGTCGGAAGGAAGAGGATGCTCCGCGTCGTATGTCTTGAAGATGGACCCGCTCCGCGTCGGATGGATGAAGATAAAAGATGCCGTCTGGATGAAGACTTCTGCCCGTCTGGAGGACCACTTCGCCCGGCTTGGATGAAGACTTCTCCCGGCTTCGTTGAGGACTTCGGCCAGGTTGGATGAAGACTTCTCCCGGTAAGGTGATCTTCAAGGGGTTAGTGTTATTTTTTTTTAAGGGGGTATTGGGTGGGTTTTAGAGTAGGGTTGGTTGTGTGGGTATTGGGGGGGGGGATTTGTAAAAAAACATTTTATAGGTAAAAGAGCTGATTACTTTGGGGCAATGCCCCGCAAAAGGCCCTTTTAAGGGCTATTTGTAATTTAGTGTAGGGTGGGGCTTTTTTTATTTTGGGGGGGCTTTTTTATTTTGCTAGGGGGATTAGATTAGGTGTAATTAGTTTAAAAATCTTGTTTATTATTTTCTGTAAATGTCAGGGGCAGCAGATTAGGGGTTAATAAGTGTAAGATTAGGGGTGTTTAGACTTGGGGTTCATGTTAGGGTGTTCGGTGTAGACATAAATTTTATTTCCCCATAGGAATCAATGGGGCTGCGTTAGGAGCTAAACGCTGCTTTTTTTGCAGGTGTTAGACTTTTTTTCAGCCGTCTCTCCCCATTGATTCCTATGGGGAAATCGTGCACAAGCACGTATAACCAGCTCACCGCTAACGTAAGCAGCGCTGGTATTGGAGTGAGATGTGGAGCAAAATTTTACTCAACGCTCACTTCTTGTCTGTTAACGCCGGGTTTGTAAAAACCCGTAATATCAGCGCTGTCTGTAAGTGAGCGGTGAGCATAAACTGCTCGTTAGCACCGCACAGCCTCTAATGCAAAACTCGTAATCTAGGTGAAAGGTCTTTATTTTTGTTTAAATGGAGTAATAGTAAAAATGCTTAAATTTCAAAGGTACTTTCAGCAAGTTTTTCACTAAAATTCACGGTAGTGAAGGTGTTAAAAATTGTTTAACATTGTTAAAAACACAGTTGCAAAGCTGCTCCATACCTTTATATAGAGTAGCAATTAAAGGGACACTGAACCCAAATGTTTTCTTTCGCGATTCAGATAGAGCATGACATTTTAGGTAACTTTCTAATTTACTCCTATTATCATATTTTCTTCATTCACTTGGTATCTTTATTTTAAATGCAAGAATGTTTAGATGCCGGCCCATTTTTGGTGAACAACCTGGGTTGTTCTTGCTGATTGGTGGATACATTTATCCACCAATAAAAAAGTGTTGTCCAGAGTCTGAACCAAAAAAAGAAGCTTAGATTACTTATTTTTTAAATAAAGATAGCAAGTGAACAAAGAAAAATTGATAATAGGAGTAAATTAGAAAGTTGTTTAAAATTCCATGCTCTATCTGAATCACGAAAGAAAAAAATTTGGGTTCAGTGTCCCTTTAAACGATTAGTGGATATTACATATGTTTTAAGTGCAGATGAGGTGTGGACAGAAATGGAAAGAGCAGAAGATTTCTAATCAATATGACAGGATGAGAGTTGACAAACAATGTGAGATTGACAGATGTTATATAATGCAACTCATAATGATACCTTTACTATTCAGATAGAATAAACAACTACAAAAATACAGATTGCTTTTATTATAAAATGTGTTCATATCCATTGATATCTTTCTGACATCTGCACGATTCTGAGCCTACCTAGGTGTGATCTTCAACAAATAAAGTACATTTGATAAAAGAAGCAAATTGGAAAGAATTTTTAAATTACTGCCTGCATCATGTAAGTTATATTTTGGCATTTTATGCCTCCTTAATTTTAGCAGTCTATGTAAATGTATTTTGAACATTATATTCCATCTGACAGCAGTATCCAACTAATAACAAAATTAGACAATGTCACACACAAAAAAGTTGAACGCCACAATAATAGACATGAAGGGACTCACTATAGAACCTGAAGTTATTTCTCCATGCAGTAAAAAAAAAAAGCCTTCCCTGCATTTATAACAAAATAAGAGACAATTTTGTTTGTCCAATTTCCTGCATAGCGTTAATTTATCTTTCCAGCCAACATCAGGGAAAAAATATATGTAATTTCAGAGCAGTACTTTTATATTACACAGTAAATTCAAGCAGTAATTGTATTTTCACAAACTAAAAGTACACGCTGGCACAGAGATGGCTGAGTATAACAAAAGGAAGAAAATCAGATTGGAGTTTCGGGATTTAACAACATTCTTATTTTTCTGTTCAAAAGAATTCATGTGCATATATATACACATAGAAATACATAGAAACCAGAGATATGTCTATTTACTTGTACTCCTCTTCTAAAGAATAAATTATACTTGTAAATATTACTGGCAAAGTTTAATTATAAAAGCTACTTGTAAGAACTATATTAAAGTCAGTCCCAGTAAGGTCCTAGTGGCTGGGACGTGACTTAAAGGACTAGTCTAGTCAAAATTAAACTTTCAGGATTCAGATAGAGCAGGCAATTTTAAGCAACTTTCTAATTTACTCCTATTATCAACTTTTCTTCATTCTCTTGGTATTTTTATTTGAATTTAAGATTAGGAGCCGGCCCATTTTTAGTTCAGCACCTGGGTAGCACTTTTCCTATTCCTTTAATGAGATATAAACCTTCTGTTTCATTGTAACAAAAGAAGCAATAAACAGTGAGTTGTACTTAATGGAAATCATTTCAATATGTATAATTCAAAATTTTAAAAACTAACTAATTTAACTTAATTTGTACAGTGTCCATTACTTCCTGCTGCAGAAGGGAGCTGTGGTCTCTACAGGAAGGCAAAGGAGCAGCTTTTCCTTTGAAGTGTTGCTAGGAAACACCTATAATAGCACTGTTTCATATCACTTAAACAAATACTGTGAATGAATCCCAGGACATGACTAAACAGTTGCAGAATTGGTCATAGCAAAGTCGAAATAAATACGAGACATACAGCAGATGTAAAAGATAGCAAACCAGAAGAGTTGTCAAGGAGGAAGCAAAAGGTCAAAATATCACACAAGCAAAATTAGGCACAGAATCACTTGGCAAAGGTGTAGTTAAAAAAAAACACACACAATAGCCGAAGTCCAAGAAAACAGCAGCAAAAATACAAACACACATACAATGAAGTCAATCTGGAAAAATATAAAGGCAAAACAACGCCAAAAAGGAAAAAGGACACGATGATTGCCACCACAAAAACAAATTACACCACAGGTTAACAGCGTGAGGAAAAATTATGCTGCTTAAACAACTTCATCATTTCAACCATAAAAACACTAAAGTGAATGAAAAATCAAAAAAGTTAACGCTGAGAGTATTTCTTACAGAATGGTCAGTAGTATTCTGGAGCAGTTTTAAAGGGACAGTCAAGTCCAAAAAAAACTTTCATGATTCAGATAGGGCATGTAATTTTAAACAACTTTCCAATTTACTTTTATCACCAATTTTGCTTTGTTCTCTAGATAGTCTTAGTTGAAAGCTAAACCTAGGAGGTTCGTATGCTAATTTATTAGACCTTGAAGGCTGCCTCTAATCTAATTGCATTTTGATAGTTTTTCACCACTAGAGGGCATTAGTTCACGTGTTTCATATAGATAACATTGAGCTCCGGCACGTGAATTTACCATGGAGACAGCTCTGATTGGCTAAACTGCAAGTCTGTCAAATTAACTGAAATAAGGGGGTAGTCTGCTGAGGCTTAGATACAAAGTAATCACATAGGGAAAATGTGTATTATTACAACTGTCTTGATTATGCAAAACTGGGGAATTGGTAATAAAGGAATTATCTATCTTTTAAACAACAAAAATTTTGGTGTTGACTGTCCCTTTAATTTCAAAAGTTTTTTTTTTCTTTTCAAAACACTCTGGAAATAAGCTTCACCAAGCAGCAAATCAAACATATCTTCTGCTGATGAGAGTTAATAAACTCAAAACAGCTGTCCAGAAGT